>NW_027507784.1:169346258-169391914 GCF_037356315.1 Lithobates pipiens
GCTAAAGGCGGACTGGGACAAGTGATGGGGCGTGGCCAGAGCGGAGTGTGAGGGAAGGATAGATGTGATGGGCTATGAGAGGGGGAGAGACAGGAGGAAAGGAAATGTATGGAATGATATAGAATGATAGTATGAAAGTAACAAAGAGGGGAGAGGGGAGGGAGAAACCTATCGAGTTACACTATGGCAAGTGAGTCTATGGGGAAATGCTATGTGCATATCGACACAGTTCTATTATACTGATAAGTAAAAGGAGAAATGCTACATGTACACCGACAGGAGCTTGGGTTATATAGAGAGGGAAGAGGCATGTAGGGAAGAAGAACGATTATATATTATATATATATATTATATAAAAATATATATAAATATGTAAATATGTATGAAAAGGAACAATAAATAATTAGAAAATCTATGGAAAATAGTAATTAATTAGAGAATAAATGAAAAAAGTATATGTAAGAAAAGAAAAAGAAAAAAAAATTATATATATATATATATATATATATATATATATATATATATATATATAAAATAAAAAATAAAAAATAAAAATAACAATAAAAATAAAATGTAAGGAAATATATATATGGTAAAAGATGTATATATGATGAATAGTAATATGAAGAGAGTGAATGAGAAGAAGGGGGTTATAAATTCTGGAGATTAGAGAATGGGTGAAAAGATGCATATATGAACTATGTAAATATAACTGTATAGGGGATTGGACAAATAAAGCATGTGTGCATAAAAAGATAATAAAAATGATATATATATATATATATATATATATATATATATAAAAATGGAAAGTAAAAGGAAAAGGGATGTATACATATACACACATATACATACATATATACATACATACATGCACATAAGGCAGGGAAGGAGAGGAGAAGGGTGCGGGGGGATGGAAAGGGGGGGGCCAAGGGGGGCGGGGAGGAATAGATAAAAAAGTGGCATGTGTGAAACTACACATCCTAATATTCTGCATAAAAATTTATGACGTAGAGAGGTTTTTTTCACTAATAAGGAATAATAAAAATTATTTCCTGACAGGCTCCATGGCAGCATACGTGTGGGTTAGCCCCGCCTCCATAATTACCCAATAGGACCTCTACTCCCATAAATCTTTGCTCCAAGCTGCTATCCGTGTTCCTTTTTTGTCCTCCTCCATAGGACAGGTGTTTCCTATCTGAAGAGATCTTCACTACGATCAAGTCGGCTGACTATCAAGCTTTTTGTTCCTCCGATAGGCCCTGTCTGTTAAGCATGGGTATGGAGTGTATGGCAGAGTAGCGCTGAAGACTTTGTTTATCCGAAGATAAGTGCGCACGGCTTATTACCTGCTATGTAAGGTGGCCATTATCTGCCCGGTGGATCGGTGGTGTGTGCTTGAACCTGTTCGGCCAGACGATCGTTGGTGGAGTGGTGAGCTGTAAAAATTCCGTTTTTCATGGCAGCAGTGTTTATGTGTTTTCTTTTCTACCTGTGTCTTTTCATATGCCAGCTGGTTCTTGTGTATAGGCGCTGACGCTTCCGCGTTCCAGCAGCCTTTCTCCCCCTGTTTCCGGGTCCAGCGCTGCGTTCTGCGCATGCGCAGACCCATATCCAAAGCGAGGCTTGGTTCCCGCGCATGCGCGCGGGCATCTCGCGTCTGACGCCGCTGATGACGTCATGGGCGCCATATTTAAAACACAGTGAGAGATGTCAGGATTTGGGAATGATTGCAGGAGATTCAGCAACTTCCCGGGGCCATTCTCTGGTTGGTGTAAGGTAGGTTATGATCTGCTCTGATGTATTGTTGCTCCTGTGTTTTGTATGGCTGCTTATGAGGGTTTATTGTTGTTACAGTCAGCGTTTTTAGTCATGGATGCCTCACTGCCTACCAGTGACCTGCCCGCTTGTAACAGGTATGTGCATGGCTGGATTGCTGTGTATTTGTGGAGTATTCCTTAGCATTTGATACCAGCCTGGTCTGTATCTCTCTCTTTTCTTGTATATTTCCTTATAGCCCTTCTAGGTCTGAACCGCATTACAGTGCGCATAGTCGCAGTGGATCGTCAAAATCGCACCACCGCAAATCATCATCAAAGTCTGGTTACCGTAGGTCTTCCAGATCTGAACAACGCAGTGGTCACTCGCACTCAAGCAGAGGACCAGTTAATTCATGTTGGGGCTGTAAGATGCCCATCCCATCAGACAAATCGCTCTGTGATCATTGCTTCTCTAAAGTCGCAGATGAAAGAGATGGTGCGGATCAACGCTTAGAATCTATGGTGAGAAGGGTGGTAAAGGAATCCCTGCAGCAGAGGGAAGCTCATCACGCTATGGAATCCCCCTCAGACCCATTATGTCCTTCAGGTGGTGAAGGGCTCTTACAAGAGACTGGGGAATCTTCTCAACCAAGCCACCACTCTGTGCTCTTGTCTGACAGCGAATCGGATCCAGAGGATCCAGGAGTAGGATTTGATTATGCTTTAGTACCTGCTCTTGTCAAGGCAGTGAAAGAAGCTTTAAAATGGGAAGAACCCACTACTTCTCCCCTCCCCAAACAAAGAAAGTTTTTCAAACAACTCAAAAAGGAACGGCAACATTTTCCTTTCCTATCTGAATTGGGAGAAATCATTACTGAAGAGTGGAGCAAGATTGATAGGAAGAGCTCCATGCAATCAAAGGTGTCTAAATTGTACCCCTTTAAGGAGGATGATGTGAAGCACCTTGAATCAGCTCCTCTGGTAGACGCAGCACTTATGCGTTTAGTAAAATACGTGACTCTCCCTTTGGAGGACACGGTATCTTTCAAAGATCCGTTAGAGAGAAGAATTGACTCAGATCTGAAAAGAATATATCTAACTTCAGGGATGGCTTGTAAACCAACTTTGGCTTTAGCCGCAGTCTCAAAGGCTATTGAAACATGGGCCGACAATGTTGAAGAGTTCTTGAGAGGTATCTCGGTGAATACGGCTAAAGACTCTCCCATTCAGGAGATCAGAATGGCATCAGCCTTTTTGGGGGAGGCATCTATTGACATTACCCGCCTTCTGTCTCGGGCTATGTTGGCAGCAGTCTCGGCACGCCGTGCTTTGTGGCTCCGTCCCTGGTTGGCGGATCCAACATCTAAGCAGGCATGGTGTCGTATACCATTTGAGGGAACCTCCTTGTTTGGTAATAAACTAGATAGCGCCATATCCCGGGCCACAGGTGGGAGGTCTGGGTTCCTCCCTCAAGACAGACGTCTTCAAAACCAAAAACGTATCTTTCCAAGAAGGCAGACCTCGGATCGCGCTAGAGAAGCGCGCAGTTATAGACCCGGCAGGGAGTTCTCTAGATCTTGGAGGTCCAGACAATCCTCCCTTAAGAAAACCTCAAAGGGGGCTTCCGCAGGTAATCAAGATTCTACCAAATCTTTTTGAAATTGGGCCCGCTCAATCATGTCAGGTGGGGGCTCGCCTTCTTCACTACCGACATGTTTGGGCGGCCTCAATTCAAGATTATTGGACCGTCAAGACGGTTTCCTCGGGTCACAAGTGGACTTTCATCAACACTCCGAGATTAAGGTTCATTCCCACAACGATTCCAGGCTCGGAGGAAAAGAAACAGGTCCTATTGACCTACGTAAGTTGTTTGCTGGATCAAGGCGCAGCCGTGCCAGTGCCAGAAGACGAACGTGGCGAAGGCATGTATTCTCCTCTATTTATGGTTCAGAAAAGAAATGGCGCATGGAGGCCAGTGATAGATTTGACCTTCCTCAATTCCTTCATTCGCAAGGAAAAGTTCAAAATGGAGTCTCTTCTTACAATCCAACAGTCGGTGCAGCTAGGGGATTGGTTAATCTCAATCGATCTGAAGGACGCATACTTTCACGTGCCAGTAGCAAGGGATTTCCAGCAATTTCTCCGTTTCGCAGTTGGCGATCAACACCTCCAGTTTACCTGTCTCCCATTCGGGTTGACAACATCTCCTCGGGTCTTCTCCAAGGTCCTCCTAGCGATAGTAGCTCTTTTACGAGTCAAAGGAGTTCGTCTCCATCATTATCTGGACGATTTGCTCCTATTATCTCAAGACAGAGATCAAATTCTGGAACACAAGAGTTT
The DNA here is from genome assembly GCF_037356315.1 of Lithobates pipiens. Taxonomy (NCBI): domain Eukaryota; kingdom Metazoa; phylum Chordata; class Amphibia; order Anura; family Ranidae; genus Lithobates; species Lithobates pipiens. The sequence goes on from NW_027507784.1 coordinate 169,350,359, forward strand.
AGTCATCTCCACTCTACAGACGTTTGGTTGGCTCCTGAACCTAGAGAAGAGCCATCTGGTTCCAACTCAAGTGATCGTGTTTCTAGGGGCTCAGTTCGACACATTAAAAGGCACTATCTCTCTGCCAGAGGAAAAAATCTGTGTTATCCGGGACAGGATTCACAAGGCTTGGGAATCATCTCATCTTTCGGCTCTACAATGCTTGAAAGTGATCGGCACAATGACGTCCACCATCCCTATGGTGAAGTGGGCCCAGTGGCACACTCGTCCCTTCCAGAAAGGGTTTCTGCAACAGTGGGACTCGTCCAATCAAACACAGCGCATACTCCTTACACCAGCGATGAGGATGTCTCTCCTCTGGTGGCTTCAAGGGAAGAATCTACGCAACCATCATTCGATAGTCCCCATTTCCTGGGTAATAATAACCTCAGATGCCAGCAACAAAGGTTGGGGCGCTCATTGCCTTACGGAAGTAGCTCAAGGAAGGTGGTCGTTCCCGTCGCTGTATGTAGTCTCCAACATCCTGGAGTTGAGAGCAGCCTTTCAAGCACTCATAGCATTTCGCCATCTGGTGGCAGGGTCATCAGTAATGTTAAGACTGGACAACACAACTGCGGTGGCCTATATAAAGAAACAAGGAGGGACTCGCAGTGGGTCTCTACTACGAGAAGTAGAACCGATAATGAACTGGGCTCAGAAGAATGTGGTCAACATTTCTGCTGTATACATCCCAGGGGTCCAGAATGTTCAAGCAGATTATCTGTCAAGGGTCAAAATAGACAACAACGAGTGGTCCCTTCACAGGGATGTCTTCGAGTGGCTTCTGACTCTGGGAGTATCTCCAGAGGTCGATCTGTTCGCTTCGCCGTACAATCGCAAGATGCACAGATACTACTCGAGGTTCAGGGATCCTCAGGCGTTCGGGATAGATGCTCTCACGGATTGTTGGAAGTTCCAGAGAGCCTACGCCTTCCCTCCAGTTCCTGTAATCCTACAGTTCCTTCGCAGGCTCAGAGGGGAGAAGGTGGAAATCATTGCGATAATACCATTCTGGCCCAACAGGCCTTGGTTTCCTCTGCTGTTGCTCCTCAGCTATCAGGACCCAGTTCCCCTGCCTCTCAGGCCAGATCTACTGTCTCAAGGCACACTGTTACACCCGTGCCCATCCTGTCTACACCTCAGGGCATGGTTCTTGAGAGGGGAAGGCTAGAAGCTCTAGGTTGCCCAGAAGAAGCGATTCCAACCCTTCTTAGTGCCAGACGGAAGAGTACCAATAAAGTGTACGAGCGTATATGGGCCAGATTTATGGGCCACATGTCTTCTAGGTCAAATTCATATAATTCTCCGGCAGTTCAAGATATCTTGTCTTTCCTTCAGTCAGGGTTAGACTTGTCTCTGGCAGTTAGTTCTCTTAGAGTACAAGTTTCAGCCATTTCAGCCTTTACAGGAGTTTCGTGGGCGAATCATACATTAATACAACAATTCTTTAAAGGAGCCATCAGGCTTAGGCCACAAAGAAGGCCCAGGTTTCCCAAATGGGACCTTCCATTAGTACTGGACTTTCTTTCTGATCTTGGGAAAAGTTTGGACGTTCCCCTGTCTTTAGGAGATCTCACTATCAAGACGGTGTTTTTGGTGGCAATAACTTCAGCCAAAAGAGTGTCGGAAATTAGGAATCTTGGGTCAGTTGAACCATTTCTAACTTTCTTTCCGGACAGAGTGGTCCTGATCCCTATGCTTGGGTCAAATCCAAAAGTCACATCAGTATTTCACGAAAATCAGGAGATCGTGCTACCTACGTTTAGAATGTCAGACAACCAAGAGATTCATCCCCTGGATGTTGGTCGCACCTTGAAACAATATCTGGACGCTACAGCCTCGTTCAGACGAACAGACTTTCTTTTTGTCCTTCTTCATGGAAAAAATAAAGGGATGCGAGCATCAGTTAGATCAATCTCATCTTGGGTGGTCCAAACGATTCAAAGGGCATACAAGGCAAAGGGCATGGTTCCTCCTGAGGCAGTGACGGCTCATTCAACTCGGGGCATGTCGACCTCTTGGGCAGCAGTTCGACATGTCGCACCAGAAGTGATCTGCAGAGCAGCTTCCTGGTCTTCAATTAATACCTTTGTTTCCCATTATTGTGTAGAGCCAGCTGCGCTCTCTTCTGTTAATTTTGGTTTACAAGTATTGTCAGTGGACAATGAAAAATAAAATTCTAGTTTCTTTGCTCAACATTTTTAGCCCACCCGGGTGTGTTTGGCGAGTTATTTCCCACACGTATGCTGCCATGGAGCCTGTCAGGAAAAAGGAAAATTTATATCAAATACTTACCGTAATTTTCCTTTCCTGATGGGCTCCATGGCAGCAGGAGTTCCCTCCCAAATGTTGGAGTAGGCTAGTTACGGAACACGGATAGCAGCTTGGAGCAAAGATTTATGGGAGTAGAGGTCCTATTGGGTAATTATGGAGGCGGGGCTAACCCACACGTATGCTGCCATGGAGCCCATCAGGAAAGGAAAATTACGGTAAGTATTTGATATAAATTTTCCTTTTTTCTATACGTGCATAAATACAGATAAAAACCAAAATATTAGTATCAATACATAATAATTAAAAGACAGTGATGATAAACCATAAGACAATGAACTATCTCGTTGTAACAACCAATCTACTGAGTGGCCACAGTAACAGTGGGGTACCACTATGATAAAAAGGAATATATATGTGAGAAAATATATAAAAAGAATATATATATATATATATATATATGAACAAAGAAATATATATAGTATGTATATTATTTGATGGGGGAACATGCAGATTGAAGTAATATGTATAAGAAGGGATGTTTTCATTATAGAGTCATGTTATGTAATTGGGAGAACACCATAGATAAGGTGTATCTAGTATGAGACAGTTTAACATCTACAGAATCAGCAGGTAGGCTACTGAGTAGTAATACATCAAAGAATAGTGGCAATTTCGATACATTCATTGATTCCCCCTGGGGAGAGTGCGTCAAGGGTATAAATCCAGAAAGTTTCCCGGGAGCATAGTTTTTTGAATCTCTCCGCCGGGGGGAAATGGTTTGGGATCTGCTCGATAACCCAAACCTTGAGGCCTAATGTGGACCCTTTATGAAAGAGGGCGAAATGTCTAGGCACGCTGTGTGGATCGGTGCCTCCTTCTATTAATCTACGATGCTCACCGAAACGCTGTCTGAGTGTCCTAATGGTTCTCCCTACATAGATGAGGCTACAGGGATAACTCAGTCCATATATTACGAATTCAGATGAGCAATTAAAGAATTCCTTTAATGTGTAGGTTTTGCCCTTAGTGGTAAATTCTTTTTGTCCGTGGTCGACAAATTTACAGGTTTTACAGAGTGCTTTACGACATTGATACATCCCAGTTAGGAGTATCAGTTGGAAGGATCGTAGGGAAATTGGGTTGGGTTTTTAATTTACTGGGTGCAATCTTATTTCTCAGGTTTAGGGCCCTACGGTAAGTAACAGATGGTCGAGCTGGAAGTTTGGTTCGCAGGTGAGGGTCCTGCTGTAGGATACTCCAGTGTTTTCTTAGTATTCTTTCCATGGTTTTGTGCTCATTATGGAACGTGGTGATGAATCTACTTGAAAAATTCTGTGGCGGGCGGTCTGTTTTTGCCGTTGTTTTTTCTGAGAGACACTGTTTGAAAGCATTGTCTATAAGAGGTACAGGATAGTTTTTTTCTATAAATTTAGTTTTCAAGATGTTACTGGATTCTATGTAGTCAGTTTATTTGGTGCAAATTGGTGCATATTCGCGATGGTCGTCATCTCCTGGAACTTCTGGCCCCTTACAGATGGGAAACCTCTTACACCTGGCTTTCCCTGGATGTCAGCTCACTTTATACCTCCATTCCACATGCCTTTGGCCTCAAAGCCATTGAAGACTACCTAATCAACGAGCCCCTAGTAAATATGCGGCAAGCTAATTTTGTGCTAAAGGCCGTTAATTTTTGCTTGACACACAACTATTTTACTTTTAACGGTGACTTCTACCAACAGACCCAAGGTACAGCTATGGGCGCCAATTTTGCGCCCTCATACGCAAACCTTGCGATGGGCTTCTGGGAGTCCCGTTTCATCTATAAAAATAATCCTTTTTCAGAAAACAATCTTTTTCGGTAGATATATAGATGACCTGATCATCATTTGGGATGGAGCAGCTGACTCAATCCCTCCCTTTGTTCAACATTGCAATAATAACCCCTATGGCCTATCCTTTACGTCCAATACTAGTCCCGAGACCATAGCATTTTTAGACTTAGAACTGGGACATGAAGGCCACACTATTGTCTCGAAAAACTACATGAAACCAACTGCGGGCAACTCTTACCTCCATTTTAACAGTTGTCATTATCCCAAATGGATCAAGAACATCCCAAAGGGACAATTTTGGCTTTTAAGGCAAAATTGCACCAAACAAACGGACTACATAGAATCCAGTAACATCTTGAAAACTAAATTTATAGAAAAAAACTATCCTGTACCTCTTATAGACAATGCTTTCGAACAGTGTCTCTCAGAAAAAACAGCGGCAAAAACAGACCGCCCTCCCCAGAATTTTTCAAGTAGATTCATCACCATGTTCCATAATGAGCACAAAACCATGGAAAGAATACTAAGAAAACACTGGAGTAGCCTACAGCAGGACCCTCACCTGCGAACCGAACTTCCAGGTCTTCTATCTGTTACTTACCGTAGGGCCCCAAACCTGAGAAATAAGATTGCACCCAGTAAATTAAAAACCCAACCCAATTTCCCTACGACCTTCCAACTGATACCCCTAACTGGGATGTATCAATGTCGTAAAGTACTCTGTAAAACCTGTAAATTTGTCGACCACGGACAAAAAGAATTTACCACTAAGGGCAAAACCTACAGAGTAAAGGAATTCTTTAATTGCTCATCCGAATTCGTAATATATGGACTGAGTTGTCCCTGTGGCCTCATCTATGTAGGGAGAACCATTAGGACACTCAGACAGCGTTTCGGTGAGCATCGTAGATTAATAGAAGGAGACACCGATCCACACATCGTGCCTAGACATTTCGCCATCTTTCATAAAGGGTCCACATTAGGCCTCAAGGTTTGGGTTATCGAGCAGATCCCTAACCATTTCCCCCCGGCGGAGAGATTCAAAAAACTATGCTCCCGGGAAACTTTCTGGATTTATACCCTTGACGCACTCTCCCCAGGGGGAATCAATGAATGTATCAAAATTGCCACTATTCTTTGATGTATTACTACTCAGTAGCCTACCTGCTGATTCTGTAGATGTTAAACTGTCTCATACTAGATACACCTTATCTATGGTGTTCTCCCAATTACATAACATGACTCTATAATGAAAACATCCCTTCTTATACATATTACTTCAATCTGCAAGTTCCCCTATCAAATAATACATACTATATATATTTCTTTGTTCATATATATATATATATATATATATATATATATATATATATATATTCTTTATATATATTTTCTCACATATATATTCCTTTTTATCATAGTGGTACCCCACTGTTACTGTGGCCACTGCCTTGCCTCCAATCCATGTCCTTGTAAGGGAAGTAGATGGTTGTTACAACGAGATAGTTCATTGTCTTATGGTTTATCATCACTGTCTTTTAATTATTATGTATTGATACTAATATTTTGGTTTTTATCTGTATTTATGCACGTATAGAAAATAATTTTTAATATTCCTTATTAGTGAAAAAAACCTTCTCCCTACGTCATAACTTTTTATGCAGAATATTGGGATGTGTAGTTTCACACATGCCCCTTTTTTATCTATTCCTCCCCTCCCCCCTTTCCATCCCCCCGCACCCTTCTCCTCTCCTGCCTTATGTGCATGTATGTATTTATATATGTATGTATATGTGTGTATATGTATACATCCCTTTTCCTTTCCATTTTTTTACATAAATATATATATGTTCTTATATATATATATATATAATTTTTATTATCTTTTTATGCACACATGCTTTATTCGTCCAATCCCCTATACAGTTATATTTACATAGTTCATATATGCATCTTGCATCTTTTCACCCATTCTCTAATCTCCAGAATTTATAACCCCCTTCTTCTCATTCACTCTCTTCATATTACTAGTCATCATATATACATCTTTTACCATATATATATTTCCTTACATTTTATTTTTATTGTTATTTTTATTTTACATTTTTGACATATATATATATATATATATATATATATATATATATATATATATATATATATATATATATATATATATATATATATTATATATATATATATATAATATATATTTTTTTCATTTTATATTTTTTCTTACATATACTTTTTTCATTTATTCTCTAATTAATTACAATTTTCCATAGATTTTCTAATTATTTATTGTTTCTTTCATACATATATATATATATATATATATATATATATATATGTAAATATCGTTGTTCTTCCCTACATGCCTCTTCCCTCTCTATATAACCCAAGCTCCTGTCGGTGTACATGTAGCATTTCTCCGTTTACTTGTCAGTATAATAGAACTCAGGCTATTGTCGATATGCACATAGCATTTCCCCATAGACTCACTTGCCATAGTGTAACTTGATAGGTTTCTCCCTCCCCTCTTCCCTCTTTGTTACTTTCATACTATCATTCTATATCACGCCGTACATTTCCTTTCCTCCTGTCTCTCCCCCTCTCATAGCCCATCACATCTATCCTTCCCTCACACTCCGCTCTGGCCACGCCCCATCACTTGTCCCAGTCCGCCTTTAGCCACGCCTGATAATTTAAACCTGCCCCTATTTAAATTCCTAGTCCTCTCCTTTCTCTTCTGATTAGCCTGATGAAAGAGCGCGGTCGTCTTGCAATCTCGACCCGCGCGCTCAAGAAACGCGTCGCATGTTCATGACGTCACAGCTCCGCGCCCTGGCCCTCTCTGCTTCCCAAGCCTTGTTTTAAATCTACATACTCTGCATCCACCACAAGCCGGCACTTCTCTAACATCAGTAGTGGACAACGCTGAGAGGAACAGGAAGTATGACAGATGTGGACCGGATCACTGGCTGACGTTTTAATCAGATACACCAGATGACCCCTCTTGTGTTAAATGCCTACTTTTGCCTACTAAATGTGAGTGCAAATTTTACTATTGTCACATTGTAAATAAAGCTTTTGAAAAATCTGCACCCAGAGGCGCCCCTCTCTTCTTCTCTTTTTATCTGCAGCAATCCAGGAGCTTGGTTTCAGCTCTCCTAAGGTGGCAGCCCTGTATGCGGATTCCTCCCCCCTCCCCCCCCCCCCCCCACAAAATGAACTAAGAGCATTCAATTACTCTTTTGGACTTGATGAAGCAGTGCACCTTTGCACTTATTATTCCATGTACTCTCATAGACTTTTTCTTTTAGTGGGAATATAATACTATCATCTTTGATTTGCGCCAAAAACTTGTCTTATGTCTGTTTTATACAGTTCAACTACCTTTTCCCGCAGATCCTTTGACAATTCTTTTGCTTTCCCCATGATTCAGAATCCAGATACAAGGGTCTGTCAGGAGTCCAGAAACTCATTGACCTTTTATACACCTACACAAATTACAACCAAACAGATCACAGGTGAGGATGGTTAGCTTTAATAGCCATTCAAACCCCTTTGTGTCAACTTGTGTGCATATTATCAGGCCAAAATCACCAGGGTATGTAAACTTTTGAACGGGGTAATTTGGCTAGTTTCTGTTTTGATTATGATTATGATTTAAAAAGAGTAAACACTGGGGGCATGGTTAAGCAGCGGATGTAGCCGGACGTGTCTCTCCTCCGCTCTGCCGAGTATCCCGACATTGATCCTGTGATGCACCTCATCTAACCACTTAGGACCTGCAAAATTGGTCTTTAGAGCCCCGAGAGCCACACCGTGCGATCGACTACTCTGCTGCCCGTCGCTGCGATGACTAGGAGGAACAGGGAGGCGAAAGGAGCTGGAGATGAGCAAAGATGGCGCTGGCCCGCGCCGCACGTCCAAAGAGCTATACAAAGAGGCCGCACAGAAGCTCCTATATGGAGGCAAATCGTATAAAGATTCCCTGGCAACAACACCAGACGCAGGGGGGAACACATGAGAAACCCGATGAGGCAGATGACACCATACCATTGGCGGATGTCGGTGGATTGTCCCCAGAGTGGACCGCAGTGAATACCCATAGAGACCTTTTTGCTGGGCCTCTTGCCTCCTCTCCTACAAACTGTGATGAGCCTGAACCTACTCTCAGGGATATTTTCTCAGCTGTAACCTCTTGTAATCAATCCATCACTGCACTTTCTGATGACATTAATGGGGTGAAAGCAGAAATCTCTTATGTGCGTCATGACATGCAGAAACTTAGGGAGAGGACAGTTGCACTGGAAGACAGAATAAGCACAATGGAGGATGATATGGCTCCCATGCAAAGAGATACAACTGCCACCTTACTGAGCAACATGCGGCCCGTTTAGACAATTTGGAAAATCGCATGAGGCGCAATAATGTACACGCTCTGGGCATTCCAGAAAGGACAGAAAGGCCTTTATTGAGCAGTGGCTCATTTCCATATTTGGCAAAGACGCCTTCTCCCCACTATTTGCTATTGAAAGAGCACACAAAGTGCTGTCTTGTCCTCTGCCACCAGGCAATCACCCCTGTGCCTTTTTGTTTAAACTGTTGAATTACAAAGATAGAGACACAATCATGTCCAAAGCCAGATCCATGGGTGACAAGCTGGCGATAGATAATGCTAAAGTTTTACTGTTTCCAGACTTTTCTGCAGAACTACAAAAACAGCGTGCAAAATTTATTGATGTGAAGAAAAGACTCAGAGGATATGATCTACAATATGCCATGCTATACCCTGCTCGCCTCCGGATGGTAGCACTCGGCGAGGTGCATTTCTTTGACCGCCCTACAGCAGCTGCGCAGTGGCTAGACCGGGAAGATGGAGCACTTAAAGATAAAAGACGACAGCACCCAGCTCCAGCTTGAGGGTCCTTAATTATGTTGTGTGGAGGGCTTGGAGGGGGGGTGGAGGGATTGCTCGTCTCTTCCCCCCTTGCCCCCCTGGCTTGTTTGCCTCTTATTCTGGGCCAGGCGGATGGAGCGAGAACACTGCACGTTGTTAAAGTATGACTGGTGTTGCTCACCCTGCAATTGTGAGACCCCAATTGTCATCCAGAGCTTTATTTCTCTGCGGGTGTTTCCATAGTATACCCCCACCCCCAAGGAAGCATTTCTTGGGGGGAAACGTATGTCAGCCCTGTTGGCTCCACTATTTGATCGGTTACTGAAATTTTTTGTTTCTTTTTCTAAGTCTGTGCTTTACCACCCAGTTTCGGGCAGACCCATCAGGACACCAACCAAGAACCTCACCATCTGTGAAGAATATCAACTCAGCCACCATGCTATAGGTAACATGCTGGACAGGTATGTCTCTTCCCTGCTGTATTGGACTGCCATAATGAGCTTACGCGCCCCGCTTGCTTGGACACGGCAGGCTCATATCTACATTTTTTCTCACACCGCATGGAGAATATTGTTACAATAGCCTAGTGGAATGTACGTGGACTTGGCAGTTCGGTAAAGAGACTGGCAGTTCTTAAGCATCTTAAGTCCACGGGGGCCAATACTGTCTGTTTGCAAGAGACTAATTTTTCATCTGACCTGGCACCCAGCTTTAGCCCCAGGGTCTATCCTCAACAGTTTCATTCTACATATTCTGCATATGCTAGGGGAGTGAGTGTCCTGATTCGTTGGGACACCCAGTTCCAGTGTCACCAGAGGGTTGTGGATCGGGAGGGTAGATATGTTTTTCTATTATGCAATGTATTGGGCTTGTCATGTATAATTGCTGCAATCTACATCCCACCACCTTATTCATCCGAGGTCCTCAAACGCCTTGCAAGTTTCTTAGTCTTATATCCCAACATACCGCTTGTGGCAGCAGGTGATTATAATATTTAAACCATTTGTTAGACAAAATACCAGTTTCAAATAATTTATCTTCAAATAATAGGGGACATACTCCCTTTGCGGGGCTACTTGAGGAACTCAGATTAATGGACCTGTGGAGATTGAGACACCCTTCAGTAAAGCAATATTCCTGCTGTTCCACCTCCTATGGGAGCTTATCCAGAATAGATTTATGCCTAGGTAATAGTCTTAGTATCCCATTGCTTGTTGACGTGGGGTACAACGATAGGCATATCTCAGATCATTCCTCATTATGGGCGATATTACGGTTACCCACTATGGCTACGCGCAAGTGCTGGAAGCTTAACCCCTTTTGGCTTTTGCTGTTTCCTGAGTCGAACCCCATTGGTGAACAGCTTAAACTTTTTATACAGGACAATGTGCATTCAGCACATTTGAATATAGTATGGGATGTAGCTAAGGCCTTTGTGAGGGGGCAATTTATTATAGCAATTAATCAAATTAAAACTAAGACCAAGGAGTGGGAGGTGCAGGTCTGTAGGACACTTAAGGAAGCCGAGGATAACTATATTGCTAACCCCACAAACGACACCAAGAGGAGCTGGTTGGGTGCTCAGTCTATGTCTAGGCAGCTAGCACTGCAGTTGACTGAGAACAAACGCTTTTTCTTGCAGCAGTCACATTTTGAGGAGGGGGAGATCACTGGGCATATGCTGGCCATTTTGGCACGAGCGCAGGGGTCCACCTCTACAGTTTCGGCTGTGCAGGACAAAATCGGGAGTCATTCACACGCAGACTGCTGCGGTAACCAAAATTTTTAAGGCATTTTATATGGATATATATTCATCTAAGGTGCAGCCAACAGACCGGGACTTGGAGAATTTTTTGGGGAAATGTACGTTGCCCCATTTGTCAGCTTCGGAAGCAAGCCTGCTTAATGCCCCACTTTCGGAGGACGAATTAGCTGTAGCGTTAGCACAAACCCATAATAAATCCCCTGGGGCCGACGGTTTGCTGCCTGAGGTTTACAAAAGATATGGGGAAGTTTTATTGCCCACATTACTGAAAGGATATAATGCTGCATTAGACAAAGATGTTATCCCTAACTCCATGAATGAGGCCATTATTGTTTTATTGCTGAAATCGGGCAAAGAGCTCTCCTTACCGGACTCCTATAGGCCTATTTCCCTTCTGACAACCGATGTTAAGCTGCTGGCCAGGGTTTTGGCCACTAGGTTGGCACAGGTTATACATAAATTGGTAAAAAGGTGTAAAAAAATACTGCGCTGTGAAAAGATGTGCTCTACCCAGCTGCCAACACTACTGAGGACTACACAGTAACCTGCAAAAATTAAAACAAAAAAGTGTGGCGCTTAGGTGGCAACAAACCACATGAACCAGTAAGGCACTCATTCAAGCAAAGAAAATTACATACACTTTAAAAAAAAAAGGAAATGTGTAAATTCTGTTATATATATCAAGAGATCCTCCCAGGTGGAAGAGTGCATGAACCTCATGCACACAAAAGGTTAAAGTAAATAAAATGTATTTACCATATACAGTCCATCAAGTGAACATCTAACAGTCCTTGAAATGTGTAATAATCACAATTCCAAACCTGAGGTGACGTAAAAAAGGTGAAATTCAACTTGTGTAGAATAATACCACCACCACCGTGATAAAGAAGGGGAGAGGAGGCTTACCAAATGACGTGGACTCAGAGGAAGGCTTACGCCTCTAGAGTCATATGGGCCTGTAGGTTATCAAACCTGATAATCATACATCTAGTGTGTAATCTCCCGCAAGTCTTCAGGTCATGAAATCATCCGTAGCGATCCTCCTATAGTGCTCATCCCACGAAAATAGGGGGCTCAGGTATCAAAGACCATGGAAGTAGAAAACTAGCATAGCGTGATACCGTTTTAATACCGTTTTAACATCCAATTTATTAAAAAATAATAATAAAATTACACTCACATTTGGTTCAATCGTAATAACATAGTCAGAAAGTAGCGATGCCTAACGCGTTTCAACTAAACAGTCGTCCTCTGGGGTGTGGACCCCCCCAAACAGCATCGCTTATAAGTACAAAATGACCCCAAAATAACCAATGACCCCGGAAGCACTTGGCACTTCCGGTCACATGTTCCGGAAGTGTATATATTAAAAACTCCTCCATATATATTTATTATCCTTACATATAGCATCATCCCCATCAGAGATGTCCGCCAAATATCCAAAATATAAAGGAGACTGTGAATATTTGGATATGAAAGATTTTACACATCTCGGGCATAAATTAGCATCCGTCCTGTGCCGTAACCAAGCCTCGTTCTGATCACGAGGCCTGGCCATCCAAACACCAGCATGCAGCGTAGTCAAGCCTCGTTCTGAAAACCAAACCTCGCTCTGATTATGAGGCCAGGCCATCAAAACTCTGGCATACAACATAGTCAAGCCTCACTCTGAAAGCAAGGCCAGACTGTCACAACTGCGGTTTAGCCAGCAAACACTTCCCAGGACCAAACCTCGCTCTCAGAACGAGGCCCAACCCATGGACTGGCTGCAACAATCATTATCAAGCCGCATACTGCCCACTTGTGTGTATATGAACCCGCCCCACATAACCTCCCCATAGGGGGCGTCAAGAAACTCCATACCAACAGGGCGACGCCATATCACATACAGCGTCTGCCGGTGTCATGGTCTTAAGGGGGGCATCAATATAAACTTTACACATATTTAGTAGGTATACAAAGTATATAGATACACAGGTATTCACATGAACATGTTCACCATAAGGGGAAAAAAGGGGAGATAAAACATTTACTCCACCTCAATAGGGGGTCATTCATTTCTCCAAAAAATCACGCTACTAAAACAAATTAAAACTAACAATTGGCCACCAATCAAATAGTATTCCCACCAATTACCATTTGTATTGTATCAATAAACCTTTGTAGTGAGTACATCATGCAATCACTACAAATTAAATATACATAGTTCGACTGAATAACAATCAATTTTAATGCAAATGTAGATCAATCAGGGGAGGGCCAAAAAGATATTATAAAAAATATTAAAAAGTTGTTATTTTGTCCTTATGCTTGATTAATAAATGAATTTAGGTCTAGCTCCACGTTCATTCCAAAAGGATAAGTCTGTAGCTCATAGATTCAGAATGTTCCAAGTCTTGAAACACCCCTGGTGTTAGCTCCGCCCCTCCATGGTGCAATATATCTGTCTATGACCAGATACCGAGTTCCCATAGGATTTCGAGCATGGTGTTGTCGATAGCGACGCGAATAACAAACAGTATGTTTCACGCTCTCGAGTTTTATTAAATTAATGTGTTCCGACACACGAGTGGTGAATGATCTTATGGTTCTACCTACATACTGTTTGCCACAAGGACAAGTCAGTAGATACACTACGTTTATTTTGGCACAGGTGCAGAACTGTTTGATCTTATAAGTGCGGCCCGTTACGGTAGATTTAAATTCCTTAGTACTGCCGCGTCCACTGCTGTTATGATAACAAACCGTACACCTTTTGCATGGATACATAAATTGGTACATAGGGATCAATCGGGGTTTATTCCCACTAGGTCTACAGCCCAAAACATTAGGAGACTTTTTTTGAATTTACAGGTGCCCATAAATACTACGGGTAATAGAGCCATTTTCTCCTTAGATGCAGCTAAGGCTTTCGACAGTGTCGAGTGGCCTTACCTGTGGAAAGTATTTGAGAGAGTGGGGCTAGGACCCAATTTTATTAACTGGGTAAAACTACTATATGCGCAACCATCAGCCAGAATTAGGGGTAATGGTAAATTGTCAGATCCCTCTCCATTGTTCCGGGGGAACCAGGCAGGAGGGCCCACTGTCGCCCCTGCTTTTTGCCCTGGAACCACTGGCGGCATGTATCAGAGGAGACGATACTATAAAGGGATTCCAGCGTAAGACGGGTACAGATGTGATATCATTGTATGCCGATGATACGCTTTTATATTTGTGGGGATACACAAGGATCTCTGAGCGCGGGGATGGCTCTTACTAAGGCCTTTGGTCGCGCTATCCGGCTTTTCTATCAACTGGAATAAATCAGTGCTTATGCTCCTGGATCCCATTACCTCTCCTCTACCAGAATGTGCTGCGAAAGTGCAAGTAGTATCCTCCTTTCGGTATTTGGGCATTCAGGTCTCTCTGGAGGTGTCTCAATACATACCTCTTAACTTAATACCTCTTCTGGCTAAGTTTCGGGAGAAGTCCAAGGCCTGGTGTAAACTGCCCCTATCCGTGGTGGGGAGGGTTAACTTAAAAAAAAAAAATAGTGTGGGCGCCCCAATTGCTCTATATATTTAATAATTACCCCGTTTGGATTTCCAGGAAATAGTTTGACAAAATAGATTCCCAATTTAGGGAATTAATCTGGCGTAAAAAGGTGGCGAGAGTGAGCGTGTCAACATTACAATATAACAAAACTGAGGGTGGGTTGGCGGTGCCACATGCAAGAACTTATTATTTTTCCTTGCAGCTACAACAGGTGGGGGGTTTGGGGACTGAGGACTCCTTGAATCCGATTCGTGGAGTCCTTCGGGACTTTGCAGATGCTGACATGACAGCTTTATCACAGTTGGAAGCTGGTTACCCAGGACTGGACCCTGGGTCCCCGACTATACACCCTTTGAAAACGTTATGGTCTTATACTAAGAGGCTGTTGGGGATACAGGGATACCTATCCCATACCCCCTTATGGCGCAACATTAATTATAAGGAATTATATAAGCTTAGAGGCTTTAGGAATTGGGCAAATCTGGGCATAAGATATATTGCACAACTGTATAATGGGTCGACCCTTAAGTCTTTTATGGAAATACAGTCAGAATTTAATGTACCACGCACTGATTTTTACAAATACTTACAACTGCGCCATGCATTATACACACAGGCCAGACAAAAAGAACTTAGATTGGTAAGCCACCCCTTGATACAAGATATCCTGATGGAAAACAAGAAAGGCATGATATGCAGGTGTTATAATATGCTGCTTAATAAAATTCTGAACCCGGCTAGTTTACGATGTAGACAAAACTGGGAGGGGGATGTTGGAATTATGGATGGGGAGACTTGGAATCTTTGCCTCGCCTCTGCCCCCCTGGTCTCCGTATCCGCCTCCCAAAAACGATCTCATCTCTACTTGTTGCATAGAGCATATAGAACGCCAGCACGTCTGCATAGTTGGGGTTTACGGGACACACCTATCTGCCAGAAGTGTCAGCGGGACAGTGGTGACCTGTTACATATGTTCTGGAAATGCCCCAAACTTTTCCGGTATTGGAAAGCAATACTGGACATCATTTCTCAGGTATTTGATTTTTACTATTCAGCGAGACCCTAAGATATGTCTGTTGGGTGCCCTGGATGAGGAGCTACTGTCTCCTCCTGCTCGCACAGCAGTTGTCAGGGAAATAGCCGCAATCTCACGAGGTACGTTCGTGTTAGCGCGCGTCGGCGCCTACGTAAGCACAAAGTAGTTTCTAGACGAACGACCGACGCTACGTCTAACCGGGCGGGCATACGCGGTGATGCTACGAATACACAACGTACTCGACGTAGCCGTACGATCGCTCCGACGCGCTCACGACGTGACCCGGTCACCTCGCCTATTTAAACGTTCGCCTGACAGTCCCGCATTGCTGGATTATCGTCAGCTCTCCTGTGAACCTGTACCCGTGTTTCCTGTTATCCGACCTCCAGTGTACCGACCCGGCTTGCCTGACCCGCTCCTGTTATTCTCCTGGCTCTGACTCCTGGCTTGTACCCGACGTTCCTGATCTGCTTCCTGCACCTGATCCCGGCCTGCCTTGACCATTCTCTGGACTTCCGCTGCCTACTCTCGGACTTCCTAGCACAGTTGCCCATCTAGGCTTGCTTACCCGGTACTTGACCTCTGCTGCTGCTACCTGGCAACCTGTGCTACTGTGGGCACTGCATCCCTGTGTCAACTTCAGGGTTGTGCTGCGCTCGGCCGCAAGGGGAGCCCTCTCAGCATTTCGGCCTCACTCCCGACCGTGACAGTATAATCCAGCCATGTCAGAGGTCGACAGAGGTGACTCCCCATTGGAGGCCGTTTTACAAGAACTTACGGCCCTTACTCCAGCTATTCAGGAGCTCCGAGAGAGATATCACTGGCTGAAGGAACGCCTGCAACACCCGCTTGAACCATCCACCTTCTCCGGTCAAGTTCCTGCTTCTACAATCTCAGCTGCCCCAGAACCACGAGTCCCAGCCCCGGAACGCTTCTTTGGGGACCGAAGGAAATTCAGATCCTTCAAAAACTCGTGTTTTCTCTATTTCTCCCTGCAACCTCAGACCTTTTCTTCAGAAGCAACCAAGGTGGGGTTCACCATTTCATTACTGAGGGACGATCCCCAGACGTGGGCCCATGGCCTGCTGGAGCAATGCAGCCCTTACGTGGATACTTTGGACCTGTTCTTTGAAGCCATGGCTCGCTTGTATGATGATCCTTTCCGGACAGCTACAGCCGAAGCAACTTTGTACGCCCTTCGCCAGGGTGGGCGACCTGCAGAGGACTATTCAGTAGAATTCCGTACCTGGAGCTCTGACTCCGGCTGGAACGAAGCAGCACTAAAATATCAGTATCGTATGGGGTTGTCCGAAGCCCTTAAAGACGAGTTGGCCAGATTGGAGATTCCCACTACACTTGAGGACCTCATCTTACTCGCCATCCAGCTCGACAGGCGTCTACGGGAACGTCAGTCTGAACGCACTCGGACTACTTGCTCCATCCAGGCCCCACCTTCAGCTCGCCCAGCAGTGGCCCCCGTTCTGAGGGGCATTCCCCGTCCCGCTTTAACCTCCGAAGAGAGACTTCTTCGCCGTCAGGCACACCTTTGTTTTTACTGTGGAAAATCAGGACATTTCATTAACTACTGCCCCACAAGGCCGAGTAAACCAGTCCCAAGCACCCCATCTCACCTTCAGGTAGCAAAGTCAGCTTCTGCCCACATCACTCTTCCAGTCACATTGATGGTGGCAGGCAGCAGAATCCCTCTACAAGCAATTATTGACTCTGGAGCCTGTAGTTGCTTCCTGGACTTAACCTTGGCTAGGAGTCTGGCTCTCCCACTGAACCTCAAGGAACAGAGACTGACCGTCCGTTTGGCCGATGGCTCCTTACCTAGTTCAGGTCATGTCACCAAGGAAACTAGTCCCATCCTGACGATCACCAATTCGGGTCACCGGGAATTCCTTAAATTTGATGTTCTGAGCTCCCCGATGTTCCCTGTTATCCTAGGGATCCCTTGGCTACAGGCTCACAATCCCCAGATCGATTGGCCCACAAGGGTGGTTTCCTTCACATCTGCCTACTGCCAGCAGCACTGCCTAGATTCCGTCCCCCGCAACCTGCCCAGTTGTCTGACTGTACAACCTGTACCCAGTCCGGCTTCTCACATACCAACAGTCTACCAGGAATTCAGAGACGTGTTTGACAAGAGGAAAGCCGATATCCTACCTCCACACCGCCCCTATGACTGCCCCATTGAATTGTTACCCGGGGCCTCCATTCCTTTTGGTCGGATATTTCCCCTTTCGGAGACTGAACTGGAGGCTCTAAGACAATACATTGACGAAAACCTGGCCAAAGGATTCATTCGTCCCTCTTCATCCCCTGCCGGAGCAGGCATCTTCTTTGTGGAGAAAAAAGATAAGACCCTAAGACCATGTGTGGACTATCGGGAATTAAATAATATTACCCTCAAAAACCGTTATCCTCTTCCGCTTATCCCTGAACTCCTCCAGAGGTTCCATACCTCACGTATCTTTACGAAACTCGATTTACGTGGGGCTTATAATCTTGTCCGTATCCGGGAAGGGGACGAGTGGAAGACCGCCTTCAGAACAAGATTTGGTCACTTTGAGTATTTAGTCATGCCCTTTGGACTATGTAATGCCCCGGCAACCTTTCAGCATTTCATTAATGATATCTTTCGGGAGCATCTTGACCACTTTGTTGTCGCCTACCTTGATGACATTTTGATTTTTTCAACCTCACTAGAGCTTCACAGGGTACATGTTAAGAAAGTACTATGTATTCTTAGAACTCACGGGTTATATGCCAAAGCCGAGAAGTGTGATTTTGAGAAGGAGTCTATCCATTTCTTGGGACTCATTATTTCCACAGGTGGAATTGCCATGGACCCGCAGAAAGTGAAATTTATCCTGGATTGGCCCGCTCCTTCTGACAAAAGGGGTGTACAGAGGTTTATCGGGTTCGCAAACTTCTACCGAAGGTTCATACGGGGTTTCTCCACCATTGTAGCCCCCATCACTCTGACCACTCGCCAGCACACCAAGTTCCACTGGTCCCCAGCAGCTCAGTCCGCCTTTGACCAGCTCAAGATCCTTTTTACCTCTGCGCCCATCCTGCAGCATCCAGATCCCGCCTTGCCCTTCGTGCTAGAAGTTGATGCCTCGGAGGTAGCCACCGGGGCAATCTTATCCCAACGTCAAGGTCCCAAAGCTTTACTACATCCCGTAGCCTTTTTCTCTCGGAAGATGAGTTCCCCAGAGAAGAACTATGATGTAGGGGACCGGGAACTTCTAGCGATCAAAACCGCTCTTGAAGAATGGAGGTACCTCCTGGAAGGTGCCGCTCACCCCATTCTAATTTTTACGGACCATAAAAACTTAGAGTATCTCCGTACGGCCAAACGTCTGAGACCTCGACAAGCCCGATGGGCTTTGTTCTTTTCAAGATTCAATTTCCACATTACCTACCGCCCAGGATCTAAGAACAGCAAAGCGGATGCTTTATCTAGGATGTTTCCTGATAGCCCAGAAGGAGCCCCACCCAGTACAATTTTGTCTCCCCAAAATTTCCTGTTGATACAACCAGACCTAAGGTCTTCTATCGAACTGGCTACTAGGCAGTGTACGGAGACCGAAGTTTCTTCCCTGAGAAGCCAAGGAGGGCTTCTATGGCGCCAGGACAAGATTTTTGTTCCCCAGCAAGCCAGGTTACTGGTATTGAAGACTTTCCATGACCACCAACTTGCAGGCCACTTTGGAGTGCGGAAGACGACGGACCTTGTACAGCGGTCCCTATGGTGGCCTACTTTAAGGGCGGACTGTAAAGTATACGTGGATTCCTGCACTATCTGCCAGCGCAACAAGGGATCTAACACCAGACCCTGGGGTCTGTTAAGGCCACTGCCAGTCCCGGAGAAACCATGGAAAGAAATTTCCATGGATTTTATTGTGGAACTACCTCCCTCTGAAGGGTTTACGGCCATCTTGGTGGTCGTAGACCGCCTGTCCAAGATGGCGCATTTCTTGCCGCTAAAAGGGACCCCCTCTGCCCTAGATACGGCAAGAACTTTTATAAAAGAAATTGTCCGGTTACACGGGGTACCTGATAGCATTGTATCGGACAGAGGGGTACAATTCACCTCCAAATTTTGGAAAGAACTGTGTAAATTGCTCTCAATTAAAATATGTTTGTCTTCTGCCTATCACCCACAGAGCAACGGACAAACCGAAAGGACCAACCAAACATTGGAGCAATACCTGCGATGCTTCTGCTCCTTCTCCCAGGATGATTGGGTTTCCTTGTTACCTTGTGCGGAATTCGCTTATAATAACTCAGTGCACGCCTCCACCAACCAGTCACCCTTCTGGGCAAACTACGGATTCCACCCTTCATTCCTGCCTAACACCATTCCTGAATCGTCTGTCCAGGCAGTCCAAGACAGAGTAAATCTCATTCACTCAAACTATCAAGTACTTCAAGATACCATGAGAAGGGCCCAGGAGGAATACAAAAAGCAGTACGATAAGAGGAAGAGAGTCAACCCTACCTTCAAGACAGGGGATAAGGTGTGGCTTTCAGCAGCAAATCTTAAACTGCCTTGTCCTTCCCGGAAACTGGGACCTAAATTTCTGGGTCCTTTTGAGATCAAACGGGAGATCAATCCTGTAGCCTTTGAACTTGTCTTGCCTGAATCGTTTAAAATCCATCCTATATTTCATGTCTCCCTCCTTAAACCTGTTACCTTTAGTCCATTTTCAGGAAGAGAAGAAGTGCCCCCGCCTCCAGTTCAGGTTGATGAAGAAACTGAATACGAAGTTGAGTCCATCCTCGACTGTCGTCGGAGAGGTAGGACCATCCAGTTTTTAATTAAATGGAAGGGGTATTCTGCTGAGGAGAACTCGTGGGAGCCTGCCAATCACGTACATGCTCCTAAACTTTTACACAGGTTCCGCAGCCGGTATCCTGAAAAATGGGCTCGGTTGGGCATCCGGAGGCTGCCCCTTGGGGGGAGGCACTGTCAGGGAAATAGCCGCAATCTCACGAGGTACGTTCGTGTTAGCGCGCGTCGGCGCCTACGTAAGCGCAAAGTAGTTTCTAGACGAACGACCGACGCTACGTCTAACCGGGCGGGCATACGCGGTGATGCTACGAATACACAACGTACTCGACGTAGCCGTACGATCGCTTCGACGCGCTCACGACGTGACCCGGTCACCTCGCCTATTTAAACGTTCGCCTGACAGTCCCGCATTGCTGGATTATCGTCAGCTCTCCTGTGAACCTGTACCCGTGTTTCCTGTTATCCGACCTCCAGTGTACCGGCCCGGCTTGCCTGACCCGCTCCTGTTATTCTCCTGGCTCTGACTCCTGGCTTGTACCCGACGTTCCTGATCTGCTTCCTGCACCTGATCCCGGCCTGCCTTGACCATTCTCTGGACTTCCGCTGCCTACTCTCGGACTTCCTAGCACAGTTGCCCATCTAGGCTTGCTTACCCGGTACTTGACCTCTGCTGCTGCTACCTGGCAACCTGTGCTACTGTGGGCACTGCATCCCTGTGTCAACTTCAGGGTTGTGCTGCGCTCGGCCGCAAGGGGAGCCCTCTCAGCATTTCGGCCTCACTCCCGACCGTGACAGCAGTTCTTTGTTTACTATATGTAGCGCGCAAACTAATTGCAAGACTTTGGATAACGCCCAGGGTTCCCACTAGACATCAATGGGTGGAGCAGGTTAACCGGATGTTGATAAGGAAAAAAAATGACATTTCAACATAGGAATGCACCTCGTAAATTTTACTCATTGTGGAGAACATGGTTGGAGACACCTGGGCTAGCACCACTGCAACTAATTACTGACAGACTTTTACAGGGCTGTTAAGCCACGTGGTTGGGGGTGGAATGGAGGATAATAAATGCCTTGATTGGTTGGGGGAGAAGCAATACTTTTGTATACATGTGTTGTGTAAGTACTTTTACACCTGGTGGTTGTGACAGCCTTTTGATGAGAGATATCTGCCCAGCCCACTGGGAAAAGACCATATATAAGCACAAAGTTACTAGTTTTATTCCTTTCGAGATTGCAGGTATTTGATTTTGTCAGTTATTCTGATGTTCGTTGTGTGCCGCATGCTAGCTTTTTTGGCACGCCTAGCGGGCCTTATATAGAAATTGTCTACATGATATTTGTACAGTACAAATGTTCTTTGGCTATAATCTGTAATTTTTTGCATATTATGTATCTGTACCAACGAACACACAATACAAATAAAACCTTTTTTTGATAAAAAAAAAAGTGTAAACACAGTTGACTAATAATAAATGGCTTCAGCCAAACACTAAACATGAGTGAAAAATGTTTTTGCGTCATCATTCATATTCTCTGGAAAATAGCCATGAAATCATAAATTCTGCCAAGGTATGTAAACTTATGAGCACAACTGTATGTATCTATCTCTTCCCATCTCTTCTTTAGCCCCTGACCAATCCCTGAGCACCTCTTGGGGTAAGGTTGAGCTTGGGCTTGTTATGTTCTTTTAAAAATATTAATCTCTCTCTTCTCTAGCCTGACAACTCCACCAGCGCCTCTCACTGTAAGGATGAGCTTGGGTGTTTTAGGTTCTTTTTAAATAATATTAATATCTCTCTTCTTTAGCCTGACAAATCTGCCAGCTCCTCTCACTGTAAGGATGAGCTAGGGCATGTTTACAAGTTGCTGTGCCTGAGCACGCTAGGAAGCTGACAGCGCGCATCGCCGCCACTAATCACAGGCATGGAGACATTTCCCGATCTCTGCAGCTGTGGACTGGGAAATGTCACAGTCCCTGTGATTGGCACTGCACACTGTCAGGGCTCTGGCAAATAGACTTGTGAACACACCCCAGCAACACGCCGCAGCTCATCCTTACCGTGAGCGGCACTCTGGGATTTGTCAGGCTAAAGAAGAGATAGAGTTAAAAAAAAACAAAAAAAAAAACATAACACCCCTGAGCTTGGGGCCATAGAAGGATATATATGCAAATTGCAAGTGGGGGCCACATCAAACCGAATGCAGGCCGCAATTGGCCCCTGGGCTGGACTTTGGATATGCCTGATCTATATCTATAGTAAAAAAAAATCCTACTGATCCAGCCAGAAATCTTGAGATCAGAACTACATCCCTCAATGTTATGGACCATAGGAAGGTTGTGAAGTTCTGTAGTCCTTTGCTGTTTCTACAGATAAAAGGAGGGATAGTGAGTGTTGTAATCCTAGGACTGGAAGATTATTTTACTTGGTGATTCTGCCAGAAATAATGAAAAAAAAATAACTTGGTAAAAAAAGGAAAATAAATGCATCCACCACATCTAAGGACTGGTCAACTAAATATATTATTTTTGTGTTTGAGTTTAGATATACATTAAAATTATCTCCCCTAATAAGGTCCTGTAATGTGCTTGTTTAAGGTGTTACTACAACCATGACAGTAAAATCAGTTTGTATATGCAATAAAGCATGCTTGTTCTACTCAGTGCAGAACCTAAGGGGTTAGTCCTGAGCATTGTGTAAAAAGACTGTTTTATGTGTATTGTTAGAGAGTTTTCTTTTCTTGGGAGGGTGCATGTGATCGGCATAGGGCCAAGCAACACTGTCTAAACAGAGGGGTCAGGGGTCCTGCAGGACAGTCAGAGTAGAATGAAAACTCCTCCTACAAGCTTTTACCAAACATTCATAGAAGTCATAAGACTGCTATATCCTGCTAA
This sequence comes from Lithobates pipiens, assembly GCF_037356315.1. Classification (NCBI taxonomy): domain Eukaryota; kingdom Metazoa; phylum Chordata; class Amphibia; order Anura; family Ranidae; genus Lithobates; species Lithobates pipiens. The sequence goes on from NW_027507784.1 coordinate 169,373,451, forward strand.
TGAGAAAAGCTATTTAACGGTTTATATTTACTAACATTTTTGCATTTCCATGTTCTATGTATAGTGGGAGACCAGATATTGTGAACGCAGGGTCCTGGGTTTAGCAACACTTTAATACTGCTGCTGAGAAGTCCAGACATTTTAGACCAGCTCAGTAAATAGCCAGTTGTTATAAAGGTTCTGCACCATACTTCAAGTAACCTATTTGGATTAATGGGCTACCACTGGACAGAACCTTCTCTGGCAACCATTATAATTTAGCATACCTCAGTATCAAGCAAGTCCAATCCTCACACAACCTTATTTACCTCTGCAAGTGGGGAGCACAGTTAGTTAATGCTGGTTACCGTTTACAGCGGGTTGCTCACAAATTTATCACTACTGCATATGGAACATTCCAGTAAACATTTCAAAAAAAGTATTTATGTTCTACAGCATTCTGGTATGTTTGCGGAGACTTTGAGCTACCAATTATGCCTGGTAAGAAGTGTTAAATTGCAAATATTGCTAGGTAGGAATTGTATACACAGGATTTGCAGTATCTGCATACACATGCAAATGTGAGTGTCGTAAGTTACTTACAGTTACGTACATATAGCTGCGCACATTGTTTCTGTCATATATTTTAATGGGTAAAATTATGCTGCAGCTGTGGCTCCTGAGAGCTAGAACAATAAGCATAAATTACCCTGTTTGACAGCTTGCAAGTTGGAGTGCATGTCCCAAACGCAGTGTGTTCATGGCATGTAACCGCACCCAGGCGGCTGTCAAATCGGAAACAGTGCCTGGATCCATGCAGCCAGAACACCTGTGCACCCCCCCCCCCCCCCTGTTGGGAAAATTGTACAAAGTAGAGCTGCACAATTAATCGTTAAAAAATTGTGATCTTGGTTCAACCCCTCTGACGATCTCTATTGCAGAGTTTTCAGATTCTTTCATATAACAAGTGGAGAAACTTATCTACTCACTCAGCTGTCAAACAAAAACATCTGGGCAGTCTGCCAAGTTTTTAAAATTAAACATTGTAACCAATGTCCTTCTTAGATCAAAGGGAAACTTCTGCGTGTAAAGAAAAAAATCCAGGCAGGCAGTCTACCAAGTTTTTAAACAAGTGTAAATGCAGTACGTTTAACCACTTAAAGCCTAAATCTTTTTCTGACACTCGTTTCTTAAGTTAAAATCAATTATTTTTTGCTAGAAAATTACTTGGAACCTTCAAACATTATATATATTTTAGCAGAGACCCTAGGGAATAAAATGTCCACTGTTGCAACATTTTATGTCACACTGTATTTGCCCAGCGGTCTTTCAAACGCAACTTTTTGGGAAAAAATACACTTCAATAAAAAAAATAAAAAAATAAACTGTAAAGTCAGCCCAATTTTTTTCTGTTTTAATGTGAAAGACGATGTTACATCGCGAGAATTGTGAGAGAATCGTGATATATCTTCTAAGCAAAAAAATAGTGATTCTTATTTTAGCCAGAATCGTGCAGTGGCAAAAAAAGGTTTGTATGATTGTTAAAGAAATGAAACAATATAAAAAAACAGGGTATGCAAACTGTATGTGCAAATGTGTGGCACTTGCAGGTCCTCTAAAGAAATAATATATGAATAAATAATATCAACATAAGATAATGTATGGCAAAATCTAGCTCTTATGAAAAAAATGACAAATATGTGGTTCTAGCAGCAGACGATAAACAATTACCTGAGTGCGGTGCATGTCCATGAATGGAACACGCCCAGTAGCCAATTCACAGGCAGTGATTCCAACACTGTAGATGTCTGACTTCACATTGTACCCATAGAGGTCCTATTTAATAAAATAAAATATTATTCATAATGTGCCAGCATATTCTAGAGAGGTTTGTGAGCAAAACTTTTGCACGTTTTTTTTTCTATTCTCATACTAAAAATGTCAAACAGGCATAATCTGTGATTGGTGTGTGAATGATCATCACTTGCAACAGTTCTGCTAAGGCAGTAAATCCGGTTCTCCTGTTCTGATACTGGGCATCATCAGTTCAAAAGGGGGGCCGGGGCACTCCCCCCCCCCCCGTTACGGCCTCCCTCCACTACACTCCCGCTGGCTGCTGCAGGGACACAGGGGGATTGTTTCAGGGTGGAGAGCAGGTAAGGGGAGGGGGATTTGTGATAAATATGTTATATTTACCATCCCCTTACTTTCCTGAATGAGCGATCTGTGTTTGCTCCTGTGTCCATTCAATACTGAAGCATATACTCATTACAGAACGATTTCCATTCGTTCACTGTCCAGTGCAGCTGAGACTGCAGAGAAAGGGATTGGTAAATTATGTCCTCAGTCAGGTAGGCTGTACAGGGCCTCATGATTTCTAACATCAGCCCTGCTTGTCTGTGTCTTATTGGGTCTGTTAGCAATTTGTTGCCAAGTTGCCCATAAGTGAATAATGTAAAGTTCTGCTGCCTTCAAATATCCAATCATGTGCAAGCAAGATTATATATTTTTTTACATTTCCCTTGCACATGATTGGCTACTCTTTGCAAAGTGAACATACTCAATTGTCTTATGTTTTACTTTTTTCAAGATACCGGTCATGTAGCCTACAACATTAATCAGAGGATATTAGAGAAGAGAATATAATAAAAAATAAAACGAAGTTTCCTTCTAATATACTTAGCACATGGTAGTTTTAAAACATATGACTAGCGGCAGGAAAAACTGACCTGTCTTAGTAGCTCAGGACTGAACCAAGGCAGCATTGCAGTGCTAAAATTAGGAAAATCATATGCCACCTTAGCTCTTTCTCCACTTCGGACCATACTGTAGAGGTGACCAAGCCCAGAAAGAGAAACAAGACCTTCATCCGAGATCAGGATATGGCTGCCGTTCACACTCCTACAAAATAAATGAATACTATTTATGAAGCATTTTAAACAGTCATTTTAAATTGAAGCAAAAGGCAAAATGTTCAGCTAGCACTTAAGTCAATTAACAAATCTAATTTGGAAACCCTAGTTCCAAACAGGAACTCCAGGCAAATATAAAAATCACTACTAAATTCAGATACGCATTTGTAAAAAAGTTATTTGTTTTTACATTAGCATACCTGAACATCATGATATGTTACAGCAGGACCTAAGTGACTGGGATAGGAAGGGAAAGCATTGCAAGTAAACCAGATGTATGGGAGTTTGTACTGAATGGAGATTTGCAGAGAGGTTACAGACCTGGCTCTATTATGTGACAAGGGTAACTAGATCTGTAATACCACTGGTAAAAACAAAAATTTATATTTTAAAATGTAAAACACAACCTACACAGCCCACGTTCTTGTGGGAAGGCGTGGCCATAATCTAGGACGTGAAGGACGCCTAGAGTCCAGTCTACAGTGCCCATAGTCCAGTGCACATATGTGAAACACAAGGCCTGCGGTGCGAATCTGGTCCTCCAGGCCATTTCATGTGGCCTTTGCGCTTCTCCTGCAGCTGTGGCATCCCTCTCATCTCTGCCCACACCCACCTTCCCAAAATCTCAGCAGTGAAGACGAAAGAACTGCTCTGCCAGATCCTGCGCTTCTCCATGCAGCAGCAGCAGCACTCCCTTGTGTCTGCCTCCCCCTGGTCTTAGCATTTAGCAGACTCCAGTTCTACTCTGATGTGTGAAAAAAAAAAAAAAATAATAAAAAAAAAAAAAGGGGGGGGGGGGGGGGGAGGGATGCTCTGGACATCTGCTTATAATTATTATGAGAATAATACAATGCTACAGATGGAAAGGAGGGTCGCACAATGCTGGCATCATTCACAAGAAACTTTATTGGAAAAATAAAAAAAAATGTTCTGCCATGGTGTTCTGTCTATTGATGTGGCCCACAATAAAATGGAGTTTGACAGGGAGGAGAAGGTCTAGTATGCAACCTATACAGTCCAAATCTAGGGGGAGAATCCTTTGTAACTTGAGACAGCCCCAGTTTAATGAAAGCAGGAGACCTTGTATGCAGCTTTACAGAGCCAACATTCTAGTGGCAGCGTGAGGAATTGTATGCAGCTTTACGGTCTATTGGAAAGGAGACCATGTACAGTATGTAAACTTCCAGAGACCACAGCTTAGTATAAGGTAGAGGTCATAGTATGCAGCTCTAGCATGCTCTACAGTCTAGTGATGTAAAATATTCACCTTTCCTTTGTTTTCCCACTGCTCTGTCCAGCTGCTGGGGAGTGATGTTGGGGAAGAGAGCTGGCAGAAGCAAGGAAACATCCCTAAATGGTCCAACTCTAGAGAACACTAAAAACCAATAATATCTAAACTGTAGAATTTCACCAGTCTGGTCAATATGGCAGCACCCATTGCTGACTTGTTTTTTTCAGGGTGCAGGCTCCAGGGTTGACATTTCGATCCTAGCTTCACTACAACGATCTAGAATATGCAGGATGGGAGCTCAGACTGACTTTTTAGACTTCACTGTTAGCATGCTTATTTCAGACTGGACACTAATTAAGCAGTAAAGCCAGGAGCATGATGATCATTTCCAATATACAGTAACAGTTTAACATTTTGCAGCTGAAGGCCAGCATGAGCTGACAGATCTTTAGCAATGCATATCTGATTAAAGACAATGGCTACATATGTTATTCTGTCCATTCCATATCACATTTGAGAGAGTAAGGCTCCATTCACACAGGCGCAACTCCAAAGTCACACGATTTTCAGTGCAACTATGATGTGACTTTGATCTGACATTACACTCTCTGGCACTAAATCGCTTCAAAGCAGTGCAGGCACCTTTTCAAAGTCTTTGCGATCTGAACAGGTGCCATTGAAAATAATGGGCTGCAACTTGTCATACGACTGTGTTCAAAGTCACATGACAAGTCGCACAAGTGTGAATGGAGCCTAAATACTAATCAGCAACAGAAGGTTTTTTTTAGACACAAATATGGGATGGTTATTAGCAGATTAGGTCTAAAACAGCCTGAAACAAAGGCATTAGAAATAACATAATGGAAATGTTTTTTTCAATCTACCTGTGAATATATCCATTTTGGTGCAGATAATGTAATCCTTTTAATGTTTCATACAAAATATTTCCTATTAAAGCTTCACTCATTCCTTCAGGATAATAGTTCTTCATGAGGCTGCTAGCAGATCCTATACAGGAAAGGAGTTAAAACAGTCAGTCCACTTTTGGTGGATACCAGTGGCTTAATTTAACCATCGGCCTTTAATTCTTCACAATGAGTCAAATTGGTGAAATATTTATAGCCATCTGTCCACCCAGCACAGCAATGAAGTACAACCCCCCTAAGAACTATTGCCACCACAATTTTCAAAATAGCCACCCCGATTTTAGGTAAAAATTAAGTGTTTCTGAAAAAAAGTATGTGTCGGGAATCTTCATCCAAAAAAGCAGGCTGGGACCTAGGGTGGCCATGATGTGCTTTAGGTCTCTTAATGAAGCATTGCTAGTGGGATTATGCACAGTATTTATCCCACAAAAAAAACAAGACTAAAAATTAGTCTAGACAATGACAAATAATATTTCTGCCTGGATTTCTACTATGTGTCAGTTCACCCCATTAGAAAACCAACATACTGCATGCAGAGAGTGTCTTTCATCACATTCAAATTCGGACCTTATTCTTACAAGGTTGTTTAGCACGCAAGATATTTTTGCAGAATCTAAAGTTGCTTAAGAGTTGGCCTGTTTGCCTCTTGAACCTTTTAACTTTACATTATGCAAAATATAGAAGAGTAAGAGTAAATTTCCATTACAAAAGTACAAATTGAAATAAATAAATTCCTTTCCAAAAGATTGTGTAACTCATGTAAATACTCTACACCCTTTCACACGTGCGGACCGTTCAGATCCGCCTGTCAGTTTTTTCAGGCAGACCTGAACGAACGCTCCATACATCTCTATAGAGTGATGGATGTCAGTGGTGACATGTCCGCTGACATTCGATCCGCTCTGCTAAATCCAGACAGTTGGAAACCCTATTTTCCATCCGTCTGGCAGATCGGATCGTATCGGGTGAAAAACGGACAGGTGGTCCGTTTTCATCCGATCCCCCCATAGAGGAGAGCGGAGATCTGACAGGTCAGTTTCTGCACAGTGTGCGGAGACGGATTTGTCATCTGCTGGCTCAGCGGGGATCAACGGATCGATCCCTGCTGAGTAGGCGGATGTCTGAAAACGGATCTGCACATGTGAAAGGGACCTAACACGCATCGTTTAAGACTTATCTGTAAAGATCTGTATTGGTATTGTAAAATATTGGTAAATATTTTTACAACAAGTTTAAAATGTAAAAGCAAATATTTTTGAACAACCAGTGATGGGTGGAAGCTGACACTGCAATTTGCGAAAAGCCATGGCCTGCACATGAACCTTGGAGCTGAAGCTCTATATGTAACCATGCAGCTGGAGAGTATCAACACCGCACCTACACATAGTATTCAGCACAAAGAGAAACTGTAACTGACATGCAAAGAAACGGACAGTTTCTGAAAGTGCAATCTCACTCCCTGATTCTCCACCTCTGGGCTGGAAAATCAGGGAGAGAAGAGAGAATCGCTGGAGAACTGAAGAAAACAAAACTGTGAAAAAGTCCCCCTGTCTTTCACAAACCCCCTCAAAACCTGCAAAGCAGGATAGAAACATTATACATACAAAAATGCAAAATGTTTCTTATACATTATACATACAAAAATGTTTATGTATACTCTGTGTGTGTAATTATATATATATATATATACATATATATATACACACACACACACACACACACACATACTGTACACAGTGGATATAAAAAGTCTAAACACCCCTGTTAAAATGTCAGGTTTCTGTGATGTAAATAAAATTAGACAAAGATAAATCATTTCAGAACTTTTTCCACCTTTAATGTGACCTATAAACCGTACAACTCAGTTGAACAACAAACTGAAATCTTTTAGGTGGAGCAAAGTTAAAAAAAAATAAATAAAAAGATACCGCTTGCAAGTGTGCACACCCTTAAACTAATACTTAGTTGAAGCAAATTTTAATTTTATTACAGCACTGAGTCTTTTTGGACATAGAACATCTTGACTTGGCAATATTTGCCCACTTTTCTTTGTAAAAACACTCCAATTCTGTCAGATTGGAAGACATTTCTGGAGCACAGCCCTCTTCTGATCACCCCACAGATTTTGAATCAGATTCAGGTCTGGGCTCTGGCTGGGCCATTCCAAAAAACTTTAAATCTTCTTCTGGTGAAGCCATTCCTTTGTTGATTTTGATGTATGCTTTGGGCCTTTGTCATACTGAAAGATGAAGTTCCTTTTCATGTTCAGCTTCCCAGCAGAAGCCTGAAGGTTTTGTGCCAATATTGACTGGTATTTGGAACCGTTTAGAATTCCATCTACCTTCACAAAGGCCCCTGTTCCAGCTGAAGAAAAACAGCCCCAAACATGATGCTGTCACCACCATGCTTCACTGTGGGTATGGTGTTCTTTTGGTGATGTGCAGTGTTGTCTTTGCACCAAACATATATTTTGGAATTATGTCCAAAAAGTTCAACCTTGGTTTCATCAGACCATAATACATTTTCCCACATGCTTTTGGGAGACTTCAAATGTGTTTTTGCAAAATTTAGCCAGGCTTGGATGTTTTTCTTCGTAAGAAAAGTCTTCCATCTTGCCACTCTACCCCATAGCCCAGACATATGAAGAATACGGGGGATCGTTGTCACATGCACCACACAGCCAGTACTTGCCAGATATTCCTGCAGCTCCTTTAATGTTGCCGTAGGCCTCCTCTTAGCAGTCTCCCTGACCTTCAGTTCTTAGTAATGTCACTGTTGTGCCATATTTTCTCCACTTGATAATGACTTCACTGTATCTTCACTGTGTTCCATGGTATACCTAATGCCTTGGAAATTATTTTGTACCTTCTCCTGACTGATACTTTTTAACAATGAGATCCCCCTGATGGTTCGGAAGCTCTCTGCGGATCATGGCTTTTGCTGTAGGGTGCAACTAAGAAAATGTTAGGAAAGACCTACTAGAACAGCTGAACTTGTGGTTATTCGGAGGCTTCCCCCTCTAAAAGATTTCAGTTTGTTTTTCAATTAAATTGCACAATTTATAGGTCACATTAATAAGGGGGAAAAAGTTCTGAAATTATTTTTTTACCTCACAGAAACTTGACATTTTAACAGGGGTGTGCAGACTTTCTATATCCATTGTATATTTGTGTAGGGGGACTTTAACATTATTATTTTATTAATATTATGCAGTGTTGTGTGAGTTACTGAGGAGAGCGTTCTCCTCTGAACATGCCAGTAAACTCAGCAGTGGCAATTCACCACTGCTTAACCGCTTGCCGACCAGCCGCCGCAGTTATACTTCGGCAGGCTGGTTTGGCTGTGTGAGTGCCATAGGTGTACGTCGGGCTCATACACAGTGATCTGTGGGCATTCACAAGCCGATTGGCCAGTGGGGGAGCAGATCAGCAGGGCTGGTGGACTTAATGTTCGCTGGCCACCCGCGATCGTTTCCCGCAGTGACAGAACAGGGATCTGCCAAAGTAAACAAGGCAGATCTCTGTTCTGTCAGGGGATGACACATAGATCCTGTCTTTCTGCTATGCAGGAAGACGGATCTGTGTGTTGTCCCAGGCAGCCCATCCCCCATGTAGTTAGAAAACACACTGAGTGAATACATTTAACCCCTTGATCACCCCTTGTGTTAACCCCTTCCCTGCCAGTGCCATTAGTACAATGTCAGTGCATATTTTTAGCACTGATCACTGTAATAATGTCACTGGTTCCCCAAAAAAGTGTCAAAAATGTCAGTTAGGTGTCCGATGCAATGCCGCAGTCCTGCTAAAAATCACAGATCACAGCCATTAATAAAAAAAATAAAAAAAAAACACGATATAAAAATGCCATAAATCTATCCCCTATTTTGTAGACGCTATAACTTTTGTGCAAACTAATCAATACATGCTTATTGGGGTTTTATTTACCAAAATATGTAGCAGAATACAAGTTGGGCTAAGTTGATGAAGAAAATAGGATTTTTAAAACAGCTTACCTGTAAAATCCTTTTCTTTGAAGTACATCACGGGACACAGAGCCATAGTAGTTACTATGTGGGTTATAGGCCACCTTCAGGTGATGGACACTGGCACACCCTAAGACAAAAAGTCCACTCCCTAGATAAACCCTCCCACTACTGGGAGTACCTCAGTTTTGTAGCAAAGCAATACACCTGTATACCAAAAAGAAGTGAGGGACCTCTGTGTCCCGTGATGTACTTCAAAGAAAAGGATTTTACAGGTAGGCCATTTTAAAAATCTTAAAAAAGTAGAGTACTAAGAGACTAAAAGACTTATACTGCAGCCTGAAATACACTGTGCCCAAAGGCAATATCCTCATGACCTTTTACATCTATTTGATAGAACCTGGTAAATGTATGGATTGAAGACCAAGTTGCAGCCTTGCATATTTGAGCCATAGAGGATTGGTGATGCACTGCCCAGGAAACACTAACAGCCCTGGTGGAGTGCGCTTTAATATGAAAAGGTGGAATTTTCCTCTTTAAACCATAAGCTTGAACAAACACTTGATGAATCTATTTAGAAATTGAAGATTTCGACGCTGCCTGTCCTCTCTTAGGACCTTCTGGCAACACAAACAAAACATCTGTTTTACGAATCTGAGCGGTCACCTTCAAATAGACCTTGACTGCTCTCACCACGTCAAGAGAATGTAGTGACCTTTCTTCCACAGACCGAGGTACTGGAAAAAATGAAGGCAGAACAATATCCTGGTTTAAATGAAAACCTGACACTACATTTGGTAGGAAATTAGGATGAGGATGCAATACAACCTTATGAATAATCAAATATGGCTCTTTACAAGAAAGAGCAGCCAACTCTGATACTCTTTTTGCAGAAGATATGGCAAACAAAAAAAATTTTCTTGTCAAAAGGACCAAGGGAATATCTTGTGTCGGCTCAAAAGGCTGTTTCTGTAATGCCAACAGGACTATATTCAAGTCCCAAGGGTTCAGGGGTGACCTAACTGGAGGATTAATTTGCGTTACCCCCTGAATAAAGCTACGAACCAGAGTGTGAGGCAAGTGGTCATTGAAAAAACACAGATAAGGCCAAAACCTGGCTTTTGATAGTACTCAAGGCCAGCTTCATTTCTAATCCCATGTGTAGAAATTCAAGGATCCTACCTATGAAATATTTCCTGGGGTGCCAACCCCTGGATCCACACCAGGAGACATATGCCTTCCAGACTCTATAATATATGACTCTGGAGGCTGGCTTCCTAGCATTAACCAAAGAAGAAACTACTGAACCCGACAGCCCACGGTCTTTCAGAATGTGGGTCTCAATAGCCAAACCATTAAATTTAGCGTTTGTAAGGTAGGATGGAATAGGGGACCTTGTGAGAGAAGGTCTGGCTACAGTGGTAGGATCCTTGGTTCCCCTACCACTATTTTTACGATCTCTGCATACCAAGATCTCCTGGGCAACAAGAATCACCTCCTTCCCTTCCTTCTTGATCCTGCGAAGAAGGTGCGGAAGCAGAAGAACAGGAGGGAACGCATAGATCAGTGAAAACTGATCCCACGGACAAACCAAGGCATCTGTTCCGCATGCCAGCGGATCCTTTGTCCTTGACACAAAGTTGTTGACCTTTCTGTTGAAGCTGGACGCAAACAGATCTACGTCCAGAATTCCCCATCTTTGACATATTAACAGAAATATGTCTGGGTAAAGAGACCATTCTCCCGGGAACAACTGTTGGGGACTCAAGCAGTCTGCCTGCCAATTCTCTATTTCGGGAATGAAGACTGCCGATAGGTAAAGAATGTTGTCTTCTGCCCAGGATAGGATATTATTCACCTCTCTCTGAGCCGCACGACTTCTCGTACCCCCTTGGTGATTGATATAGTCCACCGTTGTGGCATTGTTGTGTTGGATCCTGACAGGACAATCCCGTAATCTGAGCAGCCAGGCCTTCAGGGCCAGGCGTGCTGCCCGAATCTCTAGAATATTGATGTGCAAGGTAATTTCCCTTTTGGACCATTTTCCTTGGACAGATGCTTCTTCCAGGACTGCTCCCAGCCCAGAAGGCTGGCCTCTGTTGTCGCCACCTTCCAGGTAACTGGTAGGAAGGACTTTTCTTTCTGAAGATTCTTGGATATCAACCACCAATTGAGGCTTTGATGCACTTTGGGAAATAGACGCATCGGGAAGTCTAGAGCTTGGACCTTTTTGTTTCAAGTTGACAGGATACTGTTTTGCAGCAGTCTCAAATGAAACTGCGCATAAGGAACGGCCTTGAATGAAGCTACCATCTTTCCCAACAATCTCATGCAAAGTCAAATAGAAGGATTCTTCTTTGCTTTGACCACCTGAATCAGTTCCCTTATGGAACTGATCTTTGCCTGGGGCAAGAACACCCTCTTCTGAGCTGCATCTATGATCAGGCCCAAGTACTGCAATCTCCTTGACTGTTTTAGGATGATTTCTCTAGGTTGAGAATCCAACCTAGGTATTCCAGGTAGCTGACTGTGTTGACCAAACTCTGGTTTAAGCGGGCTACCGACTGATCTATCAAGAGTAGATCGTCTAAATAAGCCAAAATTGTTATACTCTGAGCCCTTAATCTGGCTAAAGGGGGAGCCAGAACCTTTGTAAACACTCAAGGTGCAGTAGCTAGACTGAAAGGCAGATCTACAAACTGAAAATTAAGATTTTCTATCTCGAAGTGTAGATATTTCTGGTGAGCGGGGAAAATAGGTACATGTAGATAAGCATCCTTGATGTTGATTGATGCTAGCAGTTCTCCACCTTGCGAAAAGAGTGGATATTCAAAAAAATGGTTTAGATCTTTGAGATCTAAAATGGGTCTGACATCCCTGTTTGGTTTTGGTACCGTAAAAAGGTTTGAATAAAACCCTAACCCTCGCTCTTCCATGGGGACCACCGATATCACTTTTTGAGACAAGAGATGATCAAAAGCCAGAAAGAGAGACTTCTTTTTTCTGGGTCTCTGGGAACGTTTGATCTGAGAAAACGAGACGACGGGAACTCTCAGTAATCTAGTCTGTAACCTAGAGATATTGAGGAAGCCACCCATTTGTCTCGACACTGTTCCTGCCAGACCTTTGAGAACTGCAGAAGTCTTCCCCCCATTCGATCGAGCAGGGCCACCCCTTCATAAGGAGGTTTTAGTATTTTGTTTAGCGGGTTTCCTCACCCAGGGCCTCTTGACCCTGGGGTTGACCCTGAGGTTGACCCTGAGGTTTACCTCTTGAATTTGACGGTCGGGATTGCCTGAAGGCAGATGCTCCTGGCACTGGAGAAGAAGCTTGTTTAAGAAAAACGCTTAAACTTCCTTTTAACTGGTAAAAGGGTACTTTTTTCCATTAGAAATTCTTTGGATGTATTTATCCAGATTGTCTCCAAACAACCATTCACCATGAAATGGAAAACTAGCCAAGAGCTTTTTGCTTGGCGCTTCGGCTGACCAATTTTTCAACCATAGAACTCTACGCACATGTACCAACCCGAGCATAAGCCGTGAGACTTGGAGAATAGACATAGTGTCTAAAACATAACGCCTCTGATATCCCGGTGAAATCTTGGGCCTGCTGATCAGGAATAATCTTGAGAACTTCATTAAACTGATCTTTTAAGGACTGACATACCTTGATCGCTGCCAGCGCTGGCTGAACCACTGAACCTGCCAGAGAAATATTGTTTTTAAACAGGAATTCCAACTTCTTATCTGTTGGATCCTTCAACATTTGAGCATTGTCTACAGGACAAGTCAAGTTCTTGTTCACAGAGGATATAGCAGCATCAATTGCTGGAATCCCCCATTTTTTATTAAACTCCTCTTCCATAAGATAAAGTGTTGAAAACTTTTTTGGAGGAAAAAACTGTTTATCTGGGTGTTCCCACTCAAAATATCATGCTTTTCCTATCCACTCATTACTGAAAAGCTTAGTAGGTTGGGGAGGCTTTAGCGAACCCAAGCAAGAAGTGGGCTCATCGAATGACTCAGCTACTGGCAGCAAAAATGTGAAGCGGACCAATTCAGCGAGATTGTACCAACAACCTTTATTGTGAACCCGATCCATCCATATTAGACTCTTCAGAAGAGGAGTCATCAGCCTTTCCCTGGTCCCCTGAGAGAAAAGCGTAATCTCTCGCCCCATTCCTCAGTTTGAGGGTCCTGGGTAATGGACGGGGACCTATTAAGCTTAGTCCAACTCTGGGATGCGATTAAGGCATCAATTTTTTGTTCCAAGTCTAAAATGGTTGAGGAAAAAAAACCTCTTCGGTAATTTATACCGATGCTGCAGTGTTAAAATGGAGGGCCACCCTAAAATAAAAAAATTCCATTAATATTCCTAAAAAAAAAAAAAAAAAAAAAAAAACCCTAGTTAGACTTACCGGTAACGGTATTTCTACGAGTCTTTCAGGACAGCACCTGGAGAGAGCGCAGCTCCACCCACTTTCCCAGGAAACACTGCAGATCACTTTAAAAGACCGGACACTTCCACCATGGCCTCAGTTGTTCATAGAGTACCTCCGCCATGCTGAAATTAAATAAGCAGAAAACATAGCAATACACCACATTTATCAAACACAATATAGGGTGGGTCATCAGCGCTGTCCTGAAAGACTCGTAGAAATACCGTTACGGTAAGGCTAACTAGGGTTTTTCTCCCTTCGTCTTTCAGGACAGCACCTGGAGATGATAAGAGAGTACTTACTCTAGGGAGGGACCACCGCCTGCAGAACCTTTCTGCCAAAGGCCTGGTCTGAAGCTGAGAGCAGGTCCAACCTGTAGTGGCGTGTGAAGGTGGTGAAGCTTGTCCACGTAGCCGCTTTACAGATTCGATTCGGAGAGGCTCCTGCTCTTTCCGCCCAGGAAGTTGCTACTGCCCTAGTAGAATGGGCGACAACCCCTGCGGGGGGTTCAAGCCCGGATGCACTATAGGCCTCCCTAATAGCCATTCGTAGCCACCTAGCTATAGTATTTTTGGACGCACTATAGCCCTTCCGTGGTCCTGAGAACGCTATGAAAAGGGAGTTTGACTTCCTAAACTCACGTGTGATCTCTAGATAGTGTAACAGACACCTTCTAACATCTAGGGTATGGAAAGATTTCTCTGTAGCGTTTGCAGGTGAAGGACAAAAGGTGGGCAGAACTATTTCTTGCGTCCTATGGAAGGCTGTTGAGACCTTTGGAAGGAAGCCCGGGTCAGTTTTAAGAACAACCCGGTCCGAGAATATATAACAGAAAGGCTCCACTATTGATAAGGCCTGTAGTTCGCTTACTCTTCTAGCAGATGTAATGGCCACTAACAGGACCAACTTAAGCGACCACAACCTGAGAGTCGCTGCTGCTGGGGGTTCAAAAGGTTCCTTTGTCAATGCCCGTAAAACCAAGGACAGGTCCCATCTAGGGAAAAACTTAAATGGTACGGGCCTAGCTCTGGCCAGAGCTTTAAAAAATCTAATAATAAGATGTTCTTGAGATAAACGTCTCTCAAGGAAAACTGATAAAGCAGCCATCTGTGTCTTTAGGGTACTGGCTGCCAACCCTAGTTCCATGCCCTCATGGAGAAATTCAAGAACTGAAGAAATCTCCTGGGGAGGGAATTCCTTTGACAGGCACCAGGAGTTAAACCGTTTCCATGTTTTGAAATAAATTGCCCTAGTAGTATCTTTTCTACTTCCTAGGAGAGTTGTGACTAACTTATCAGATAACCCTTTTCTCTTCAAAATTTGCTCCTCAGTAACCACCCGGTCAAATTGAGTTGCCCGATGTTCGGATGCTGAAGAGGTCCCTGGGTTAGGAGATCCTTTCGAAGCGGAAGAACCATGACCTTTTGGGCCAGAAGGGGGCCACTAGGATTAGACTCGTGGATTCTCCCTGCAATTTCTTTAGAACCAGAGGGATCAATTGAAAGGGGGGAAAAGCGTAGCACAGGTGGAAATCCCACGGGTGTGCTAGGGCATCGAGTCCGCTTGCCTGATCTTGTCTGTTTAAAGAGAAGAAGGCCCTCACCTTGTTGTTGCTTCGTGATGCAAAAAGGTCTATCTGAGGAAGGCCCCATCTCACAGTCAACTCTTGAAAGACTTCGTGGTTCAGACTCCATTCTGACTCCCGAACTTTTTCCCTGCTCAGAAAATCTGCTACCACATTTAGGTCCCCTTTGAGGTGCACTGCTGATATGGACCTCAGGTTGCCCTCTGCCCATGACAGAATCTGGCTGGCCAAGGATAGCAGCACCTTGCTCCTTGTGCCCCCCTGCCTTGTTATATATGATACAGCTGTGGCGTTGTCGGAGAGGATCTGGACATGGAGTCCCTGAACCACTCCTCTGAAGGCCCATAGCCCAAGCAGAATAGCCCTGAGTTCCCTCCAGTTGGAGGACCTCCTGGACTCCCTGACTGTCCAGTTCCCCTGGGCCATCTGCCCTTCTAGGTGGGCGCCCCACCCCCAGGAGCTTGCATCTGTAGTCAGCCTCAGGTCTACCGGGAAACACCAAAGTAGACCTTTGTCCAGATTTGAGCGATCCCTCCACCACCAGAGTTTTCTCTGGACCTGAGGGGGCATCCTGAATTGTTTCTCCAGGGAGTCCCCGTAGGACCAATTTGACAGAATTTCCTGTTGGAGCTCTCTTGCATGCAAGCGTGCCCACTGCACCGCGGGAATGGATGATGTGAGGAGGCCCAATACAGACATGGCTGCCCTGACAGAGATAGGCAGGTTTGTCTGGGTCCTCTTCACAGCACTCATGACCTTTTCTATCTTCTCTACTGGTAGAAAAATCCTTTCCTGCCTGGAGTCGATGGTGTACCCCAGGAATTTTATCGACTGGGATGCAACCATGCTTGATTTTTCCCTGTTTATTAGCCATCCGAGGCCCTCTAAGTGTCTTACTGTTCTCCCCAGGTCCCTCTCCAATAGCTGTTTTGTATTGGCAAAGATTAGAAGGTCGTCCAAGTATGGAATGATTGATATACCTTCTACCCTGAGGGGGGCTAGGGCTTCTGCTACGACCTTGGTAAAAATCCTTGGGGATGAGGACAGGCCGAACGGGAGAGCGCTGAACTGGAGATGTATCACAGAGCCTCCTGTCCTGAGTGCAAACCTCAGATACCTCTGTGAAGCTATGGCCATGGGCACATGGAGATAAGCATCTCTTAAGTCTATGGACGCCATGAAACAATTTGGCATCAAAAGACTCTTTACTGAGAAGATTGTGTCCATCCTGAATCTCTTGTATTTGATTGATTTGTTTAAAACCTTCAAATTCAGGATCAGTCTGAATTTGCCCGATGGTTTTTTTACAAGAAAAATGTGTGAGTAACAGCCCAATCCCCTCTCCTCGGGGGGAACATCCATGATCACTTTTTGCTGCATCAGTTCCCCCAGAATAGAGATCATGGCTACAGACTTCTCTGGGTCCTGAGGAGCCTGGGTTACGTAAAACTGTGCGGGAGGGGAGTGATCGAATTCCAGTCTGTAACCCCTTTCTATTATACTGAGGATAAACAGACTGTCCGTCACTGACTTCCACTGCGGAAGGAAGGCCTGTAACCTCCCTCCCACAGCTGGAAGACTGTCACTGTTTTTTTGGGGTCGGAGTAGGGGGACGGAATAACACTCCCGACTTGCCCCTTCCCCTCTGAGGCTTCCAGGGTCTCTTAAAACCTGACTCTTTTGTCTCAGAGGTTTTTCGAAAAGCACGAAAATTCTTTGTGCTTTGGGGAATCACCTTCTTTTTAGTAGGAAAACCCTTCTTTTTGTCAGCCGTTCTATCCAGAATAGCTTCGAGGTCAGGGCCGAATACCAAGTCTCCCTCGAACGGAAGACCACATAACTTTGCTTTTGAAGCAGTATCTCCTGCCCATGTCTTAACCCATAAAGCCCTACGGGCTGAGATTATAAGGGCTGAGGACCTGGCTGACATTTTAATTGACTCTGCTGAGGCATCCGCCATGTACCCTACTGCCTTTAAGAGAAGAGGCAAAGTATCAAGCAGATCCTTTCTAGGTGTTCCTGCCTCAATATGATCTTTTAGCTGTTCTAGCCAGTGTTCTAAATTTCTGGCTACTACAGTTGAAGCCATTGCTGGCTTGAGGTTTGCTAATGTTGAGTCCCAGGCCTTCCTTAGCAGGGAATCAGCTCTTTTGTCCATGGGATCCTTGAGGATACCCATGTCCTCGAACGCAAGATCCGTATTCCTTGAGACCTGGGAAAAGGCTGCGTCGAGCTTAGGCTTCTTGTTCCACACCTGTGAACTATCCTCCTCGAAGGGAAACCTGCGTTTTAACGACCTAGAAAAGAAAGGAGGCCTCTCAGGATCTCTCCATTCTTTCTTGACAGTTTCGGACAGAAACTTATGCACAGGGAAAACTCTGCGTTTCACCTCGCCCAAACCCTGAAACATCTTGTCATGTAGTGACAGTTGGGCCTTATCCTCTGTGATATTTAGAGTCGTGTGGATATTTTTCAGTAAGTCATCCACCTCCTCCAAGGATAACTTATACCGGGATGAAGAATCGGAAGCCTCCTTTGCTTCCTCTGCCTCCTCCTCTGAAACAGAGGATAAAGCGTGCTCCTCCTCCTCCTCCGAGTCACTGCCCCCCTGGGTGTAGGTGCTGGTGGGTGAGAACGGGGCGCTGAGCTATGACCCGCAGCTGGGCGTCTGTCTAAATAAGACCGGAAAGATTCAAAAGTGTCTGATAATTCTTTCCTGAAAGAACTTAGTAATTCTCCCTGCTGAGCCGCAGGGGTAACGGAGGCTGCTTCTTCATTGACTAGGTCGCTTACGCAAGACCTGCAAAGCACCTTAGTCCAGGAATCCTTAAGAACATTTCTACATGATGGGCACCTTCTCTTGCTAGGAGGGGACACATGCTTGGACTTTTCCTTTACTTTCTGAAATATACCAAGAAAAAAAGGATGCCAAAAACCTGAGTTGTAACAACACCAAGTAGACACAAGAAGATATGCTGCCAAATAGAACAGATTTTAACTGACTTCCCATTCTATTTGTTCTTCAGCCAGTGAATCCCCCACAGACTCACTAAACAAACATTAAACGCATTATTCCTACATAACATTTCTAGGAAAACAATGCTGCAGGCTTCCCAAGTCAGGAAGGGAGAAAAAACAAACAAGCCTAACAGTAATGACAGAGACCGCTGCCTCTGCTTACCTGAGCCTGGCTGACAATTGTGGCTCCTGCTCCTGCCACCGCCGATTGATCCTCCTCCATCGTCAGAAAGGATCGAATGGCGTCTGGGCGCTCCATTTGTTTGAAATTCGCGCCTCCCGGAAGTGATGTCAGCCGAGGAGACCGGCCCCCTCTCCCTGCGTTCCAGCGGCCGGAACCGGAAGCCGCGCCGCGCCGACGAAAGTTCCGCCCCCCGGCCGGAAATGACG